>NW_026057586.1:83925929-83945838 GCF_023721935.1 Panthera uncia | reverse complement strand
ACGACTTCCGGAGTGAACTGAGGGGACGACTTCCGGAGTGAACTGAGAGGACTACTTCCGGAGTGAACGGAGGGGGACTGCTTTCAGAGCACCTCGAGTCTCGTCATGCCGTTTTGCGGAAGGGAAAACTGAAGCTCAAGGGAGCAAAACGCGGTGTATGAACGAGGCCTCCCCCCCACCCTGCCTCCATCACCCTCGGGCAACCAGAGCTTGGGACGGAGGCCATGCCGGTTCCGTGCCAGAAGCTTCTGGGTCCTTCGGGCACAGCGGCAGGGGCAGCAGCGGCCTCCGGACAGGCACTCACGTTGCAGCTGTGGTTGATGAAGCGCGCGAAGTTGCCGCACTTGGTGGCGTCGATGATGGTGTCGTGGTCCACCCGGAACATGTAGCTGCTGCCGATGCCCTCGTCCTCATAACGCTTTTCCCGCATGTCCGCGATCACCTGGCCGGGAGCAGGCCTCAGTCGGGGCTGGCCCGGCCCGCTCCCACCCCTGCTCCCAGCCTGCCGGGCGGTGCCTACCTGGCGGATGTTCTGGCCCACGTACTCAATGACCATCTCGTCGGCCGCGATGGGCTCCATGGCAAACAGGCCCCAGTCGTGAATGTGGCTCTTGCAGAATTTGAGCTTCTTCTTCCGGAACTGGGGGAGGGAAGGAGCTGAGAGGTGAAAGGCCTGGCCGCAGCCCCGCTGCCACCCGGCGGCCCTGGGTGGGGCCCGGCCTCACCTTGAGCTGGTTGAACTTGAGCAGGTCACTGTCACAGCTGCCAGTGAAGGAGGACAGGAGGCGGCGCTGTTCAGAACGCCGCTCCGAGCCGGCCCGAGTGGAGGCGTGTGGCTGTGCCGGGATGCTCATGCCCTGTGAGGGGGAAGGGGGGACGGATCAGGAGGGGTGGGACCGCCCTGCTCACCGTGGCACCGGGACCGGGGTCCCTATCACACCCTAAGCCCCGGGTTCCTGTCGTCCCACCTTCTCAGCCTCCTTGCTCTGGGCTTGGCCGTGCCTGTCCCATCCCTACTTGTCCCCTCTCCTCTTCCCTGGTCCTTCCTGCCAGAATGTGAACGTCCTCAACGGCCTCCGGTCAGAGAACAACACAACTTTTCCTTCACACTTGCCGTCTTTCCTGTCCCAGCTAGAAGACTTGGAAAGAACTCCACTTCCGGGAGACAAGATGGTGCGTGTCCCTCCACCCTGTCCCCCGTGGCTCTCACCACGGGCCCTCCGACCTCCCCAGGCTTTCGAGATCATGGCTCTTTCCTTGGCACCCTTCCTTCTCTTCCTTCCCTCGGCCACCCTCGTCCTCTGCCCTCCTGCCCTCACGCCCTCTCCCTGGGTGAGCTCTTCCTTGCCGTGACCTCCCATGAACATTTCCATCCCGATGACTGGAAGTCTCTCCCCTGCCCCAAGTTCTCTACTGCACCCGTGTATCGAACTGCCTAAAAGACCTCACTCCCTGGATGTTCCACAAACCCCAAAACGCAAGCTTCCCACCTCAGAGCTTGGCATCCAGCTCCCTGGTTCCCCAAGCCAGACCCAGCTGCATCCCAGCCAGGTCCTTGGTCTCCTCCGGCCAATCCAGCCCCCAGTGCTGTCCTTTTGGCTTCCCGATATCCCACTGTTCCTGCTATTCTTTCAAAAACATCCACTTTTTTCTCACAGCAAATCAAGTTGAACCTACCCAAATGTCTGGACTGGGAAATGTAGCAGCTGTGCACGGTCTCCCCTGTGGACCCTTGGGGTCAACTCTCCACACGGCAGCCAGCGTAAGCTTTGAAAATCGTGGGCCGAGCCACGTCACCCTCACCCTCTCTCTGGAAGCCCTCATGTGGCTGTCACACACAGAATACAAATCTAACCTCATCACCACAGCCTCCAGGGCCCTGAGGACTTGTTGTTCTGTCTCTGGTCTCAGCTAGTCTTTCCTTTCCTTTCTCACGCCACTGAGATCCGCACCCCCCACCCCCACCTCAGGGCCTTTGCACATCCTGTTCACTCTGTGCATGACTTCAAGTCATTCTTGAAAAGCATGACTTCCAGACTTAGTGACTCCCTCTCCTGTCTTGTTTTGTTTTGAAGTAGGCTTCATGCCCAGCGTGGAGCCCAATGCAGGGCTTGAAGTCATGACCCGGAGATCAAGACCTGAGCTGAGACCAAGAGTCAGATGTTCAACTAAGCCATGCAGGCACCCCATCCCCCCTCCTGTTTTAACTTTAAAAGAACGTGGGTTTTTTTTTTAATGTTTATTTATTTTTGAGAGAGAGAGAGACAGACAGAGCATGAGCAGGGGAGGGGCAGAGAAAGAGGGAGACCCAGAATCTGAAGCAGGCTCCAGGCTCCGAGCTATCAACACAGAGCCTGATGCGGGACTCAAACCCACGAGCCAGGAGATCATGACCTGAGCCGAAGTCGGACACCTAACCGACTGAGTGAGCCATCCAGGCCCCTAACCTTTATTTATTATTATTTTTTTAATAAAGTAGGCTCTACGCCTAACATGGGGCTTGAACTCAAAACCCCGAGATCAAGAACTGCACGCTCTACTGACTTGAGCCAGCCAGGCTCCCCTCCTGTTTGAACTTTTTCTTGAAGCCTTTTTCTACTTCTCTGTGGTCTCTCCCAGCTATTCACGTGGCTCATCTCTTCACTTCATTCAGGTCTGGCTCAACTGTCACCTTCTGTGACCCCTCTGACTCCCCAGTCCCTAACCTCCTCTCCTGTTTTCCCCACCTGGAATTCTATGTTTATTTGTTCGCTTGATCATTTCCCACCTCCCCGCTAAAATGGAAGTTCTGTGAGGGAAAGGATTTTGTTTTGTTTACTGCTGTAGACCCAGAACAGTGCCTGGAACACAGCAGGCGCTCAGGAGACGTTTGCTGAATTTAAAGAGGAGAGAAGGAAACTTCTGGAAACACAACTCCACTCTGCTCACATCCCTGATGAAAATCTCAGAGGCTCCCACTTCCCAGCCTCGCCTCACCTTTCCAACCAGGGTACCCGGGTGAATTAACGCCTAACGCCCCACGCCCCCTGTGCCAGCCCCTCTGACCCCATAACCCCTCATGCCGCCTGGTACGCCCCCCTCCAGAAGGTCCCCACCCACGGCAGCCTGAGAGGCTCCAGTGTCCAGGCACCTGAGGGCAGTACCTGGGTGTCTGTCGGGGGCTCATCGGTGCTGGCGCGGCTGCTGTTGAGGTATCTGAGCTTGTCCTTCTTGTCGATGGTGTAGAAACCCTCGCTGCGGGCACAGCCCGTCACGTGCTCACGGATGCCATCGTCCCGTTTCTTTTTCTTAGCTGAAGAGAGGCTGGTGGGTGGGTGTGGGTCAAGGGCCACATGGACATTCTTGAAAAGCCCCTCCCAGTCCTTCCAGAGACAGCCCCACCAGGCCTGGCCTCTCTACCCTCAGGCTAATTTCCAGGAGGTTCCACCCCCCACACCTCCACCACCTCCACTGAGGGTCAGAACTCTTGTCAGGGGTACCTGACTGCACGGTCCTGGGTGTATTTCTTATCTGCTTCCTGCCTCGGTTTCCCACCTGCGCACTGGGGCAATAACAAGGCTTCTCTGAATGATTATACACGTTCAGGTGCTTAGCAGACTTCCTGGAACAGAGGAAGTGCTCAGTAAACTAGTTTGGTATAAGGGGTATAAAGACAGCTCCAACTTGATAGTTCTGTCTGTGCTGGTAACACAACTATCAGGATTAGCATCATGGTTAAGAGCCCAGACTCTGGAACCAGAGTTGCCTGGGTTCAAATCCCAGCTCTGCTACGTCATAGCTGTGTGACTTTGGGCAGGTCGCTTAACCTCTCTGAGCCTTGGTTTCCATATAAGTGAAATGGGAATAATAGCTCCCACCTCACTGACCTGTTGGGAAGATCAAATTAGGTGATGGGGGGGCCAGGAGGAGTTGGCCCTCCGTCAGCCTCTGCTGCTCTGACGTGGTGCGATCCCGCCGCTACGTCTGGCCCCGAGACCCGCTAACTCTGGGGGTGAGACGGGCCTGGCACAGAAAAGGTGTTTTAAAGGTGCCAGTGAGGACTCCACATGGAGCCTGGCACGGTGCCAGCAGACGCCACTCAGTAGGTGGCGGGGAGTCGGGCGACTGCCGTCGTGGGTGTCGTGGGAGACGGGGCCCAGAGAGGCGGGCAAGGACCCCACCGCGTCGTCTAGGATATAGGGATGGTAGACCCAGAGTGTGTCGTTGAGCCAGTCCATGCCATTGTCCTGCTGCAGCAGCCGCTCGTAAGTGACACACAGGAAGCGGATGTCCTCCTCGTCGATGCCACCGTTCCAGATGTCGTACAGGATGGTCATCTCCTCAAACTCCGACCGGGGCCGGAAGAGGGGCTGCGGCGGTGAGAGCTCGGGCGAGGCTGAGGCCACCAGGTCCTCGTGGCGTTTTTTAGGCGGCCGGCGCCAGGGCCCCCGAACCTTGGCCAGGTCCATGAACTCCTCGGTGACCTCATCGCGCCCACGGGGGCCTGGAGGGATGGCCTCGGAGGGCCACTGGTTCTCTAGCTCCTTAAAGGGCAGCTTGGTAGGCTCAACAGGGGGTGGAGGTGGGGGCGGAGGAGGCTGGGGGGGCAGAGGGGGAGGGGGGGCCGGGATCCCCGCGTTCCGGAAGTCCAGGGTCACGGCCCGGGGGTCGTGGGTGCTGGGGAAGACAGGGGTCTGTGGCTGGCCTGGCAGGAGCAGGAGGTCTCTGCCGAGGGTGGCCCCCCCTGGCGGCCGGACCAAGGGCCCGTCCAAGGAGAGCACAGCCGGCGGGGATCGCCGGGGCCTGCCCGGCTTCCTCTTGATAGGGGGTGGGCAGGGGGCCAGGGGCACAGGCAGCAGGGGCGGCAGCTGGGTGGGGGCCCGCGTCTGGGCCCGCAGGACAGGGACGGGCAATGCCAGGGGCAGGGGCAGGGGCAGGGGCAGGGGGAGAGGCAGACCCGTCTCCAGGAGCACCGGGGAGGTCAGGGGGCCGGACCGCTCATCGCGCCGGCCAGCTGGGAGGGGACAGACAGGCAGGAGCAGAGGTCCGCCGGGCTCAGGGAAGGTGGGCGTGAAGGTGAAGTCCCGACCGGGTGTCCTCGGGAGGCCCCCGCTGCTCAAGCTGGGGGACTGGGATGGGTAGGAGAAGGGGCTGCCGGGCACCTGCGGGGAGCTCAGTGACAGGCCACTGCTACCCCCTGACAGCGGGGGCTCCCCACTTGGCGTGGCCGGCACCGTCTCTGTGCTCTGTGACTTGGCCAGGCTGCCACAGAGACCCGGAGTACGCGGGGGCTGCTCCTCCGGAGGCGGCTCCAGAGGGACGGGTGGGTGTGGGGGCTCTGGGGTCTCGGGCTCTGGCGGTGGGCTAGGCGGCCGGGGTGGTCGAGGGGGTGGCAATGGCGGCTGCAGTGGTAAGGAGAGCAGCGTAGGGGACTCGGGCGCCACTTCCAGGTCATCCTCTGCAGAGAGGTGGGCAGAAACCGGACCGTTATTACTGGAGTCAAACATCTCGTGGTGCCCTATTTATGCTGCCCTACTCTGTGCTTGATACCCGACCTCACACCCCTCTGGGCCCCCTGGCATTCTGTGAGTGTGGGGACCGTCCCCCCACAACTAAACCACTCAAGGCTTCTTAGTGCCCAGCCCAATGTCTGGCACACAGTGGGTGCTTGATAAGCTAAAGACGTAGGAGATATGGTTCTTAGCCTTTGGCATTACGTCCTTAGAATGGTGTTCTTGTGAACAGGGAACGTCCCATGGATCCAGAAAATGGTCTCTGCTATTGAATAAAATTCAGCAAGTCCCTTTTCTGCAGGACTTGTCAGTGCCTTTCTCCCAGCATTTATCTCCATCGTCATATATTTTCTAGCTTATCTACTGTCATTTATCACCCTGTCTTCGAATGTAAGCTCCATGAAGGCAGATACTTTTGTCTGTTTGGCCACTGTTGTATTGTCAGTGCCTGAAACAGTACTGGGGACACAACATAGGCTTAATACATACCTATGGCAATATTCAAAGACCTGAGGTTCTGTAGCCAAACAATACAGAATTAAACAAAGTATAATAGGTTTCTTTCCCGAAGGAGGTATTCGAGGATTGAACTGACCACACGGTGGCTACATAAGTTTAAGTTAATTAAATAACATTACAAATTCAGCTCAGCAGTAGGCACTTGCCACATTTCAAGTGCTCTTAGCAACATTGTATTTAATGGCTATGATATTGGAGAGAGCAGATAAAGAACGTTTCTATCACTGCAGAAAGTTCCACTGGACAGTATGTTACAGCCTTTAATATGCTTTCTGCGGCTCCACCAAGGTGGCAGAGAATGCTGTGTCCATGGCCCTTCTCACCTGGCCCAGCACCCCAAGCCTCCCCCACCTGCCTGTCACTAAAATGACCATATACACCTGCTCCCCACCCCTGCCACACCTTTCTGAGAGCATCTCATAGGACTAATGGTCCAAGGAGCAAACGGTGGGAAAATGTGGCACTGAGGAACGGTGACAGGAGCGGTTCTCCCAGGCAGCTATCTGAAGCCGTGGCTGGGTGCCAGGCTCCGTGCTGGCACATTATGTCATCTCACTCTGCCCTCCCGCACGACCTCATGGGGGACATACCACTGATCCCACATTACAGATGGGGAAACTGAAGCTTGGGAAGGTTACACGAATTACCCAAAGGAGCCTGGGCTCATTCTGCCGGTGAGGACATCTGCCTCCATCCCCACCACCTCAACCGGGGTGGGGGGGGGGGAGGGGAGAAGGTGGGGAGGTGGGGGAACGGGCTGTGGGCTGCAGGTGTTACCTGGGGCGGGCTCCGGGGAAGGGGGGGGCCGGGCCTCCGTCTCTCCAGCAGGGGGCTCTGGAGACAGCAACCTGGCCCCTTCTTGCTTCAGGCCCGGTTCCTCCGAGGGCTCCTTGCAGACTGCGAGCTCTTCGACACACACAGGCAAGGGGGGCTCTTCCAGCACGGAAGTCCGCTCCTCGGGAGCTCCGTCCTCAGCCTCGATGTCCACCTCCCCTTCCGTGACCGAGGACTCTGTCACAGGTGCCCCCGTGGCCACATCCTCCTCAAAGTCCTCATCGGGAGCAGCAGGAGCCATACTCTCGTCTGCTGCTGCGGTCTCCTCCTCCTGCTCCTCCTCTTCCTCCTCTTCCTCCTCCTCCTCCCTTGCCACCAGCTCCTCTTCATCCTCTGAGGATGACGATGAGGACTCGGAGCTTGATTCGAACTCAGAAGACTCAGAACTCTCGCTGGAGGACCCAGCTCCTGCCTTGGACGTGGCGATGCTCACCGTCTCCTCTGGGCAGGGGACACAGGGGACACAGGCATGAGCCCTTCAGCGTCTGCTGTGCGCTCCGGCTAGATGCTTCCCCAGACATCTCAGACTGATGGCACCCAGGCTGAACGTGGCCCTGATATCTCGGGGCGGGGGGGGGGGGGGGGGGGGGGCGCCTGTGTGTTAACTAGTCAGCATTTAAAAAAAACGGAGGTGGGGGGGGCCTGGGTGGCTCAGTCGGTTAAGCATCCGACTTCGGCTCAGGTCATGATCTCACAGTCTGTGAGTTCGAGCCCCGCATCGGGCTCTGTGCTGACAGCTCAGAGCCTGGAGCCTGCTTCGGATTCTGTGTCTCCCTCTCTCTCTGACCCTCCCCCGTTCATGCTCTGTCTCTCTCTGTCTCAAAAATAAATAAACATTAAAAAAATAATAATAAATAAAAAAAAAAAACGGAGGTGAAATCCGCGTAGCATAAAACGAACCATTTTAAAGTGAATAAGTCAGTGGTATTTAGTACATTACAACTATCTCTAGTTCCAAAACACTCTCATGAGCTCAAGAAGAGACCCAACACCTATAGCTCTCGCCCCTCCAGCCTCCCATCCCCAGACCCAAGCAACCACTAGCTTACTTTCTGTCTCTGTGGAGGGACCTGTTCTGGACATTGCGTACAAATGGAATCGTAGGGCGAGTCCTGTGCGTGTTTTAATGAGCTCACGTTTCAAAGACAAGAAATCTTGCCCCAAAAGTACTGCTGAAAGTTGCTCGGGCTCTGGTCTCTGCACAGGGGCCCTGGGGCAGACCAGGTGCCTGGGCCCACACCGCTCACCTCCGTCCGAGTCCCCTTCTTCCTTCTCACTCGCCTCTGACAGGGCTATGTCCTCGTCCTCATTCTCAGACTCCTCCTGCTCATCGCTGTCTTCAGCGTCATCATCCTGGGGGAGGGGGAGGGAGAGGGGAGGTCAGGCTGAGCAGAAGGGCCCCCCTCACCTGGCCCAGCACCCCAGGCCTCCCCAACCCGAAGGTACCTTATCTGATGTGGATGAGGTCGAGGAGGAGGAGACCTGGCTCCTGGGGCCTTCCTCCTCCTCCTCCTCCTCCTCCTCCTCCTCCTCTTCATCCTCCTCCTCCTCCTCCTCCTCCCCCTCCTCTTCCTCCTCAGTGCTTTCCCGCTCCTCCTTGTCAGAGGCCGAGGATGAGGGTGAGGTCGTGGAGGAGCCCGAGGATGAGGACGCCGATGACGATGAGGACACCGACAGTGACTCCTTCTCATCCTCCTCCCCGCCACTGTCCAGCTCCAGCGGCCGGGCTGGCCGGCGCCGCACGCCCACGCCCTTGGGGTCCCGCTTGGCAAGCTCACAAGGGGCGTCCGCCATATCCCGGTCCCGTTCTCGCTCTGACTCTGAGGGGAGAGAGGGGTGTCCGAACTGGGCTGGGGAAACACGGGAGAGCCCAGCGCCACGTGAGGGGGCGCACATACCTTCATCTTCCTCGTCCACAGAGGTTGAGGGCCGCAGGCGCTTCTGGTCACCAGAAGAGGCTGTGTCTGGCGGCTCCTTCCTCTTGACCTTGAAGGAGGGCAGGCGGATGGCCCCGCGCAGCCCGATGCCCAGGCCGAGGCCCTCATAGCCCAGGCCCTCGCCCTTGCCCCACGACTCCAGCAGGCACGAGGCGATGCGGTCCTTGGGCTTTGGCCTGTCCTCGTCCTTGTGCTCGCCTGACTTCACCGGGGTCAGAGAGGCCTGGGGTGTGAGAGAGGAGGGGACTGTCACCATGGTTACGGTGCTGCCGGTGGACCCCCACCTCCCCAGTGGGTGGCCCTCCCTAAGCAGCCTGCCTTCCCTCAACAGCGACAGCCACACGGTAACTGGCACTTCCTTCCCACCAAGTCGGCTGGGCTTCGCGCCTGCCAGACATTCCCGGCGCCCAACTCCGTCTCACTGAACTTCAACCTCCTCGCCTGCAGAGCAGGCTACATGCGGCAAGGACACGTCCGCGTCATGGACACACAAGCTTTAGAAGGTAACACTCACGCTTTCCTACTTGGGGGTTATGGGGATCAGTGTCCCTCAGGGGAAGAGAGCGTGCCTGCCGGCCGCCCGGGGGCACCCCGCACTCGTTGCCTACCTTGGCCATCCGCTCCTTCTTGTCCCACCACTCGTCAAAGGCGCGGAAAGCCACCACCTCCACCATCTTGCGGTTCAGGTCACGCTTCATGATGGCCTTCAGCTCTTTGAGCACCACCAGCAGGACGCCATCCACAGTGGCCTTGTGTGGGTCCTCCTGGCGTGGCACGTAGCCTGGTGGCGGCACTGACGGGTCGAACTTGGGTAGCGGTGGCCAGGGCTGCCCGCGGCCCGGTCCGCTGTTGCTCAGGGAGAACGGGCCCCGGTAGGGCGGCAGGTTGACAAACTGCAGCCCGGCTGAGGCGGCTGCGGCAGCAGCGGCCATGAAGGGCGGGTAGGGGCAGGCGCCCTGGCCAGTCATCAGACGGCTCAGCATCTGCGTTTGCATCTGGAAGGACATGGGCATGCCGCCCCACTGGCCACCCAGCACGTGGCTCATGTCCACCTGCATCACGGGAAACAGCCCTGGAGGGAAGGGCGGCAGCGGTGGTAGGATGGGTGGGGGCGGGACACCAGGGGGGGGCGCTGGCAGGGGTGGGGGGGGCACCGTCACAGCTGGGTGGGCGGGGGGCGGGGGAGGCGGCAGAGGCGGGGGCATGGGGAAGCCTGGCTGTGGTGGGGGCGGCGGCGGGGGTGGGGGCAGCGGCGGGAAGCCGGGGGGTGGGGGCAGCGGCAGCGTCGGAGCCAGCACAGAGGGGGCTGCCACAGCTGCCGCCCCTGGGGTCACCACCATGGGTTTGGGGCAGTCGGCGCTGGTGATGGGGGCTGAGGGCATCTCATCGTCCGAGATTTCCATGTCCTCGCCCGAGGACTGCTGGCCCTGTGGGGAGAGCCGGGGAGAGTGGTGAGGCTGCGCCTGGGAGGCCAAGCTGGCTCCTAGAGCCCCTTCCAAACACCAGAAAGCTCGAGAAGCCCTTTGCAAGACTAATGAGAAACACGGATTCTGCAGTTTGGGTCCTAGTCCCCTCCCTTCTGGACCATGTGGCTTTGGGACCATGTGGCTTTGGGGAGTCACTTAACCTTGCTAAGCCTCAGTTTCCCCATTTGCATTATGGGCATTTTAATACCTGCCAGTTGGTTTACGAGGATTCATTCATTCATTCATTCATTCATCCAGTAAACACTTGCTTAGCACCTGCTGTGTGCCAGGCACTGTCCTAGGTGCTGGGGACACAGCATTGAACAAGACAGACACAATTCTTGCTCTTGTGGAGCTAAGTTTCTAGAGGGAAGAGACACAGGAAAACCAGGATGAAGAGGAGAAATATAGAGCCCACCTTGGAGGAAAAGAAAGCTGGGGAGGGGGACAGGGTGTAAAGAGGGAAACAGATTCCATGTCAGCTTGAGAGATTCTATTTCAATTTGTAATCAGAGAATACTAATAATTAACACTTCTATGGTGCTTCCTACGTGCTCGGGATCTTTCTAAGGCCGTTCTTTTACCAAGGAAATTGGAGCACAGAAAGCTTAAGTAACTTGCCCAAGGCCACAGAGCCAATAAGAGATGGAGTCAGGATTCAAACCAGTTAGGCTCCCAGTCAGCCTGCTGTCCTCACTGCTGCAAGGAGGGCCCGGTGGCAAGGGTGACATTTGAGCAAGGAGAGTTAGCAGTTTTAAGGCTGCATAAATAGGAGGTATGTCTTTTTATTTTCCTTAGTTAGTCTTTCATCTGGTCTTGAAACTGCACAACACCTTGTTTCACATCAGCACTGTAGCCTTGCAAGGTGGGGCTCTACTCCAATCCCTTCTGACAAGTGAGGAAACAGAGCCAAAAGCCACTGGCCCAGGAGGCACAGCCGGTCAGAAATAAGGCTGGGACTCAAGCTCAGGATGCCTGCCGAATGGAATCCAGGAACACTCACTGTACCAGGCAAACAGTGGGGAAGCCAAGGATGACCCCAGCTCCGAAATGGGCAAGGGCCCCTTTACATTGGGACACAGGCCTGGAACTGGAAGGAGGCATTGGGGTGTACCTGGTAGGGTTGGAGTGAGAAGGCAGAGCAGGGGTGGGGAGAGAAGAGTTACGTCACCCCCAGGCTTTTGTGTCCGGACAAGAGGTGAGAAGGTGGCTCAGGCCCTGCCCTAGAAGATCTCGGTAAGGTGACAAGAGCGTTTGTAGGCTGCCACAGACAGGGAATGCATTTGAAGGCTGAGGGGGTGCTGTCTGTACAGGCTGTAAGGTCAGAGGTCAGATCTTCAGGTGAGGGAGTCCTCAAAGGGAAATGGGGGGAGCGCCCGCGGGGAGAAGGGGAATACTAAACTTTCAGCAGCAGTAGGAAGCTCAGGATTTTGCTAGACCCCCACTACACACACACACACACACACACACACACACTCTCTCTCTCTCTCTCTCTCTCTCTCTCTCTAAAGGTCCGCACGCACATGCAGCAGGAGGGACTGGCAGGCTCAGCCCGATACTCCGGGACAGCGCCCGGGAGATCAGTCCCGGACAGCGCCCAGCGAGGCGAGCGCAGCACATAGAGGGTTAACCCGGCATCGCGGCCAGCCAATCACAAGGAGACCCGGGATCCTGCGCTCCAGCCCTCGGCCCTGCCCCTCCCTCCGCCCCTCCGGCGCCCGGGGGTGGGGGTGAGAACCAGCGGGAACTAGCCGAGCGCACACGGCTCAGCACCAGCCCTCGCGCGGTGCCGGGAGCTTCCCTTGCGGGCCCCTCAGTTAAGCCGAAGACCGTGTGAGGCAGGTACTTTCACCGTCCCATTTCACAGGCGATGAAACTGAGACTCAGAGAAGGAAAGTGCCTTACCCAAGGTCACATAACCAGTAAGCGACAGAGCTGGGTTTCCAGGCTCACGGACTGGAGCCTGAACTTTTAACCACCAGCCTCTGTGAAGAAAGGGAATCTCCCTCAGTGGTGCCCCTGCTCTGTCTCCGGAGTCTTCAGCCTGACCTAGCTGGGACTCCCTCCAGGTTCAGTCTGGAGGAGTCCGGGTGCTGCTCTCCAGGCTGCCGGCAGGGGGCTCCCGAGGGCCAGCCTGGAGGTTCTCTGTACTTTGGTCTTCCTACCGCTAAGATCTAGGGACATCCCGACCCCATCTCTCTTCGGCTTCAGTCTCCCGCTTCCCTACAGTGACATGGTGGGAGAGCCCAGTCCCTCCGTCTACCCTGGGATTCCCAGTCCCGGACCATTCTGTCAGCATGGTAAACATCCCCCAAGCCCAGGCAGCAGAGAGGAAGGGAAGAGAAGATGGCAGGGCTGCCAGCCCCCCACCTCTGCACACCTGTCAACTCCTCCTGCCCGGACCCCTTGGCACCAGAAACCACTTCCCCAGAACTGCCTGGAGGCCCCCTGGAGCCCCGGCCACCTGCAGTCCCCTCCAGGGCAGGCCAAGTTCCTCTCTGTTCCTCCCTGAGGCAGCCAAACCTGCCTAATCAAAGGGCCTGGGAAGGGGGGACCCTCCCTCCTGCCGCCCACAAGGGCACAGAGCTCTGTCTAAGCCCCTGGCTGCTCATGCCCGCTGGGCACGCAGGTTCCAACACAGGTCTTCAGGAGGACCAGGACAGGTGCCTGGACCAGGAGTGGGGAGGAGCAGGGCCAAGGAAGATGACCTAATCTGTCCCTCCAAGGGATTGTAGCACACAGCAGCCCCCACCCCAACCCAGAGGCTGGAGATTTGGGTAATAAGACCCCAGATAAAGATCTATGGCTGAGGAGAGGCTGGAGAATGGTCAGTTTTGCCTGTTTCTGGCTGTGGCCTTCCCCCTAGGCTAACCCTTAAGTCCCGACTCCTGGAAACAGAGGAAAAGCTAAGGGAAAATTCAATGCCCTCCCTGCCCACCATGGCTTCCTCTCTTCAGAGGGCACCAGGTTCTAGAAGACAGTGCTCCAGAGCTCCCATCCGGCCTAGCCTAGCAGAATGCTCTGGCTAATCCCTCCCCCCAAATATGCCTGAGTGTCAGGATCAGCCCTGATCACCCTCAGGCGACCCAACAGACAAGGGGATCCAGAACCATTACCATAGTCCATACTATCTGGGGTCTCGGCAAACTCCTACCAAAGAAGCTCAAGTCAGAATTGATCCCTAGGAAAAGTCTTAACTTCCCATACCTAACAGGAGAGCAACAGAACTAGGTCATGTTTCCCTTCTCTCTATGGCTGCTAGGTTGCTCAGAGCCAAAGCAGCTGCTCAGTCACAGCTCCTGGTGCTTTTTGCGTTCGCTTTTTATTCTCTGTATTTGACCGGTTATTTTAGCTGCCCTAACCCTGTTACTTCTGTGTTTTAGCTAATTGTCCTGAGGGGATAACGTTTCAAAGGAGGAAAGGGAGGCACAAGATAGACAAAACCAATCCAAGACAGAGGTGGACAGACATGGTGGTACCTCATCCATCTTCTCTGAGGTTGGGGTCCTGTCTCCAGCCAGGTCCAAGGCTACCTCAGTTGTCTGGCCCAGAAGACCAGTAGGGTCCGGGGGGCCTGGCTCCGGAGGGGGGCGGGGCCCCACGCCCAGGTCAAGCTCATCATCCTCGTCTGAGTCGGGTAGCGGCGTGGGGCTGATATCCTCCAGGCCGGTGCTGGAGGGGCGTGAGGAGGGTGGCGTGGGGCCTCGAAAGCCTGGCTGGGAGTTGGTGCCAAAGGGGGCCAGTGGGGAGAGCTGGGAGGAGGAGGAGGAGATGGGGCTGCCCTCCATCTGCAGCTCCGTATCCGAGTCCTGCTCTCGAAGGAAGGGCAGCTTGGTGCGCTGTTCCTTCAGCAGCATCTCTATGCGTGAGTCCAGGCTGTCGTGGGGCTTCTCCAGCCCCGCAGGTGAGGACTCCAGCGTAGGTGTGCCTGGACTGTCACAAGGCTCAGGGCTCCAGCCAAAGGTCGGCCGGCCACCCAGCTCCATGCTGTTGGCATCAGGGGGCGGTGGGCCGGGCGGTGTGCCTGGCTTCTCCTTGGTCGGGGGTTCGGTGGGTGGCAGGGGTGGGGGCACAGGTGCTCTCCGGAATTCCCCACTCTCACGGGCCCCAAAGGTGGTTGCGGTGGTGGGCTCCTCAGGGGGTGGGGGAAAAGGGGGCACAGGGGTCTGATACGGAGAGAAAGCCGACTTGAACGTGACTCCAGGAGCGGGGGTTGCTTGGGCAGGCGGTGGAGTGTGGGCGAACGTGGCCGAATCCTGTGGTTGGGCCTTGAATGGAGGGCCACTGCTGCCCCCACTGCTGCTGACTGCCCCAAACGGGAGGTCCACGGAGCCCCTGAAGGCAGCTGGGGCCCCGGCCACTGCGGTGACCGCACAGGAGTTGTGGACATAATGATGCTCGTGGCGGCGGTTGTAGGCGTCTGTGAACTTGCTTTCGTGGCGCCGGGCTTTGAAGGTCACCGTGGGGTCCTGGCTGAAGAGGTAGGAGGGTGTGGGCTGGCGGCTGGAGTAGCTGGAGTCCTGCGAGAAGGGGGTGCCCAGACGTGGCGTGAGCGGTGTGCCCTGTCCGTAGGAGTTGGGGGTGTCCAGGCGGCTGCTGGAGTACGCCGTGTCCTGGGAGAAGGGTGTCCCACCACTATTGGGGGTGACCGAGGAGGAGCCGGAGCCACAGCCTGCAGACAGACTACCGTCCTTGAGGCGCTTCAGAGCATCTGACAGCTAGAGAGAGAGAGGGAGAGACAAGTGAGGTTGCTGGAGGGGGCTGCATGCAATGGATGGGGGCTGTTTTCCCTCTACACTCCGGGGATCTCAGAGCCAAGCTGGCCACTCTAAAACTGCTGCATGGTGGAAGAAGCGGGTGGGGGGGGGGGGCGAGGGGTAGGAGATCGAAGAGGAGCTTCTGGATTGTCCTAACTTTTCTCTAATCATAGGATAGCCAGCTATCCCCAAAGAACCTTGAGGGTTTTTTCTAATCCTTAAAGCAGAGAGAAGAGAAGATCCTGACGTCTTGATTTAAACTGGGATTTCCTTCCCGTCTCAGACCGTCAGAAATCAAGGATCTTCCAGCAGGGAGAACTATAGTTTGGGGAGTGAGGGGGTGGCCAAGGGTCCTGTTCCCTCTGGTCTCCCAATGTTTTAGGAGTTAAGTCGTGTGACACGGTAAAAGTGCCTAACGAATAACCTAGCCGACCAGCAAGTCGGTGAAGGCTGCGTTGTGGAAAAGCTACTCCTGAGGGTAGGTGAGTTGATGCCAGGGAAGGGTTGGATTGAGAATCTCCCTGTGTGAGGGTGGCCTAGGTAGGAGGCAGTGGTTGGGTAAGGAGTCACGTCAGTCTCGCTCTGGGAATGGGGACCACTGAGGTCTGCTTTCTGGGGGCAGGGCTAGAGCAGTGCCCAGGACATCAGACACAGCAATGTTTCAGCATTAACACGAAGCCCTAAGTAGGCTGTGGGTCTGTGGGAATCCCAGGCTGGACAAGGCCAGGCTCCTCTGCCTCCTAGGCTCGGGCGTCCGACGCTAGAGATGGTGAATGGGGGCGAAGGGCCCATCAGAGGCCGGTGATGAGTGTGAGTATGTGGGGGGGAGGGTACTGGATGGTAATAAACCCACCTGCAGGGTCTCATTCACGATTGGAGAGACGGCGTCCAGCTCACCCACTGGGAGGGTCTGGGGTGTGTATCGGCCCGTGACCAACAGTTCGTAGAACCGCATGCGGGTTTCCCCTGTGGGAAGGGCAAGGGAGGGAGGATTGAGGGAGGCTCCAGGATGGGGCAGACCCCACAGGTTGGCTTATGGGGCCCTGGCGCCTGAGACCCCCAAGCCTGAGAAGCTTTGTGACCCTGACCGGGGAACCACCTCTCTGTACCTCAATGAGGAGTCCGATCTGTTCAACCAAGCTGCTCACCTGTATGATATTTCTGACCCTAAGATTCAGAATTTAATCCTCTGTGGGGCCGGGACTCCCCCCAAAACAGAAACACCACCCCCAACACAGAGCCTCTCCCTGTCACTTGAGCCATAGCACCTGAAAAAAGAGTCAGGTTTTCCCACTTAACAGCCAGAGCCTGCAGCAGGTGGAGAGACCCAGTGACACAGAGGTGACAGTTCACTTTATTGTTAACTATCTGAGGCCAGGTGACCAGCAGAGTTTGTAAAACACAGTCTACTACCACGTTACTGTGACCTCCATGGGCCTCCTCCGCTGACCTGGCTGACCAGGCCTCCCCAGCTCTGCCGGGCTGGTCCCACTGGGCCCTGTCTGGTAACCCTCCCCCATCAGCAGAGAGAGGCCTCTATAGACCCTGGGGCCCCAGATTATTGATATTTATAGAGCCCTCTGAGGCAGCTGCTTACATATGCAAAGGAGGCACATTCCTTGAGCTACACTTTACACTTTGCTGGTCTCTTTCTTGAAATACAAAGTTAGTTGGCAGTCTCTGAGGGCCTCCCACTTTTTTTTTTTTCTTCCTTTTTTTCAGAAATGAAATTTTGGGAAGAGCTGGCTGCTCCTTAAAATGGGCATGTGACAGGGAAGAAGGTTCCACATTCAGTTCTCAGGGAGAAATGAGACTGCAGCCACACAAGGGATGTGTAGAGTTTGAAGGGTCTGTACTCCCCTGACAGAGACAGGAACCCAGGCTTGTGCCCTGAGGAAACTCAGAACTAGATATGGGCTTGGCAAGAGTTTGTGGGATAACGGTGCCCACCCAGTTCCAGCATCCCTCCACAGCCCCCAGCAAGGTCTTAGAGACCTAGTCAATATGTATTCATCGTTGAAAGCACAAGAAAGGTTTAGATTTTCCTGTTTGGGTTTGGTGTGCCATTTGCCTCTAAACACCATGCTCACAAAACTCCTGGAAGCTGGCCACCTAAGCCTTCCCAGACAGTGTCTCCCAGAAAACCTCAAGAAGCACCGGACCCAACAGTGCCTGCCCAGTCACAGGGCAGGTTGGTCCTGGGGCACCCAGCACCTTCTTTCATATGGGCGGGAACTTCCCTAGAGAGGCCACAGGCAAACTTTGGGGGATGCCCTAGAGTCTTGCAAGCCCCTCCATCCGGTCGAGAAGAAGCCTCCCAGGAATGGAAGGAAGGAAGGGTGACTTCCCCAGCCCCACTCTGCCAGCAGTGAGCTCAGAGTGAGCACATAGCGGGATTCCCGGCGCATGGGAGGTGCTGCTGTCTCTTTAAGAGAGAGGAGGGAAGGCACAGTGTCAACCCTTGAGCACCCACAGCAGCCCGCCCAGCTCTATCAGAACATTATCAATGAAACCACACTCTGAGCCCAGATTGGTTCCCACTCCAGAAGGAAGGGGCAGCATGGGGGAGGAGGGGGGGACCTTGGATCCTTGGAGGATTCCCTTTTTAGTTGAAGGACCTACTCTATATGTATTTAAAGGCATTCTAGTGGCTCCCTCTCAGCTCCCACAAATAAACAAACCCTGCCTCTTCCCCTAACACAGATGGCAACACTGGAGACTGCCTAAACCCAGGCCACTAGGGCTCCAGGAGGGGCCCGCAGGGGTGTCAGTGGTGGGGAAGCCTCTGGGTGGTCCCTAGGGGTACATGCAGTAGCCAAGGACAGCACATTTGGTAAATTATAGCCTGTCTCCTAGCAACAGACAACACATTTAGCTCCATGTGACTCTATCCTCAGGAGGGGGCAAAAAAAAAAAAAAAAAAAAAAAAAGGGGCGGCGGGGGGGGGGGGGGTCCCTAACACTGCAAGAGGGGCTCTGGGAGGGAAAGGAGTCGTAGTGACAGGTCTCACTGCCCCTCCATCGCAGTTTGTCCCAAGTGGGTCTCCACTCACCTTTAGTGTCCAGCTCCACGTGGATGATATTGCCCATGACCGAAGTGCTATGCAGGTGCTGAACCGCCTCTTTGGCTCCCCTGACCGTGGCAAAGACCACCTTGGCAATGCCCAAGTGCTTCTTGGTCTTAGGGTTGTACAAAATCTCCACCTCCTCCACCTCCCCATACTTCTTGCACATGTCCCTCAGGAAGTTTTCTCGGATGTTATCATTCAGCTTGGCAAATGTCACCTGCTTCGGAGGCACCGGGCCCACGTAGAACTCATCGATCTGGCAGGGACGAGGGGGAAGGGAGTTTGGAGAACATTGAAACCGAAGGGAAACACAACATTCCCCACTCGCGTGCCCGATGAAAACAATGAAGGTTAAAAAATAATTAAAAAAAAAAAATGCACGCGGGCGGGCCCGGGAAGCGGAGGATTAAATCGTTTGGAACGTGGAAGTCCTCTGGGTTCGAAAGGAAAGGGGAAAAAGAAACAGTTTCTCTTTCCCCACCCCCCCATTCTGGCCTCCTCTCCCTGCAGCCGGGTCAGGGGCGAACCCTTGGTCTATGAAGTTGTCCCCTCTTAAGCCACAAGACTGAGAAGGGGGGTGGGTCCCTAGGCCAAGCCGCGGGGGCTAGCAGGAGCCAGGTGGGGACCCGGAGCCCCCAGCTGGGCCGGCAGGACACTGTATCAGATCCTTGATTACAGTTTCACTGAATGTTATTCTGTTTACAGTAGCTGAGAGAGGACAGCCCTCTCGCTGCCATCTCCCCCTCCCCGCCAAAACTTCCCTGGCCATGGACGGCGGGAACTCAAAACCAGCCTAGGCTCCGGCAGAACTGGCGTTATTTTCGAACTCGGGGACTGGGGAGGCGGGGAGACACCGTGGGGTCGGGGGGCGGGGAGGGGTCCTACCTTGAATTTGGGCACCGACAACTCCAGCTCCTTGTTTTTGGTCCAGATCCCAACGACCCGGGGATCTTCGACAATTTCCACCGGGCGGTTGCTGGACATCTGTGGGGAGGAATGGGGGGGGCGGGGCGGAATGGGAGGGCTGGTCCCACTCCCCAGGGGCAGAGGCAGACGCCCCCCCCCCCCTTCTCCAGGCACTTGTCAAACTCCAGGACTGGGGACCCGGCTGACAGTTGGCCCGGTGGTCGGAAGGGGGGGTCCCTGGGCAGCTCGGACCCCTTTCCCTCCGCCCCGGGCACGGCTGGTGGTGGGTGGGGGCGGCGGGGAGGCGCGCCGGCTACTCACCGCCAGGCTGAAATGCTGCCCATCGTAGCGGTACAGTTTATGATGCCCCTTTTTCAGAGCTGGGTCAATCATCAACTTGTAACTTCTCCAATGGTGGTTCCTCCTCTCGCCCGAAGGGCCGGGCTGCGGCGGGGGCTGCTGGTGGTGGTGGTGGGGGGGGTGACTGTTCTCCATGCCGTTAACCCAACCTGAAAACGAGCAAGTTGTTGTCGTCTCCGCCGCGGCGGCGGCGGCCGCCGCTTCTACACACACGCGAAAGAATCAAATCGTCCAGCCCCCACCCCCTCCCACCTTACCAGCGCGCCCCAAAAGGAGCTGTCTCGCTGGCTCCCCCCAAAATAAGAATAGAGCGAGAGAATAACCCTTCCGGGAGAATTAGGCGCCCGCCCGCTCGGCCACCGTCTCGGGGCGGCAGCGAGGGGCTCCCGGGGGCCCGCGGTGCGTGCTGGCGGGGCCCGGGGCGTCCGGAGGACGCGGGCTCCGGCCCATGGTGCCCGTCCTGCCTCCCGGCCGCCCGGCGTGGCGCTCGCTCGCTCGCTCGGCCCGGCTCGCGCGCTGGGCTCGCGGCAGGCCTGGCGCCGCCCGCCCGCCCGCCCGCCCGCTCGGCCGG